>NW_027507784.1:213993805-213996305 GCF_037356315.1 Lithobates pipiens
GAAATTATACCAGCGACCCCTTTATCTCCCTCATCTGTCTCGTCCACACCTTCACAAATACCTCAGAAAACAAAGACATCAGTAAATCGGTATATTGAAACTCCTGAGGTTGTTCCAAAAAGGAGAAAATTGGCGTATGCAGAAGACCCAAGTTTTCATGCATCACAATGTAAAAACGCCACAAAAAAGTGATCTGAGTATTTGTGAAAGTGTAGACGAAACAGAACCAGAAGAAATAATTCCTCACCCACTAGATTGGGTGAAAGAAAAAAATACATTGTTTTTGAAAGTTGCCTGGACAAACTGCTCTACAATATGCGTTGCCCTGACATTGATTGTTATTCTCGTATTCATAAAATCGAAAAACAAACTGTTGGTACCATGGTGACAGCATATTCAACATGTGTAAATTCACACAGATTAAAGTTGTGGGAGAGCCAACCGAAAAGTAAACAATATGCAGTGGGTAACATTCTGCTTGCTGGGGCCTTATGTGTAAGTGGAGGAAGCTATGCCAAACTTAGAGAAATGTTTGATTTATGTGGCATACAGATGTTTGGGAACTCTTTGTACAACCGAGCCCAAAATCAATACATCTTTAAAGCTATTGATCACAGTTGGCAAGAGAATAGATCAAATGTGATTGATGATTTGACTGAACTGGCTTGTTGGGGACGGTCAATGTGACAGTCCCAGTTTTTCGGCCAAATACTCCACTTACACTTTCATGAATCTCTTTTCCAAGAAAATTGTGGACTTTGAATTAGTGCAGGTGTCACAAACAACTTCATCGGTTGCTATGGAGAAGTTTGGATTTACCAAATGTTTAGATCACATAATTGACAAAAAATTGGATATTCAATTTGTGGGAACAGATCGACACACTGGCATTCGAAAATTACTGTCAACAAACGAAAAATATAAAAATTTAAATCATCAATTCGACATTTGGCATTATGTGAAAAATTTAAAATGCAAATTGGTTCAAATTTCCAAAAAAAAAATTCATCGTGCACTTTTGCCGTGGGTGCCATCCATGCTGACTCATTTCTACTGGTGTAGTAGACATTGTAAAGGTAACGAGACCGTTTTAAAAGAACGTTGGCAATCTGTACTACACCACGTTGTAAATGTTCATGTATGGACAATTGGAAACAAAGAGCACAAATGCTTACATGATGAGATCAACGAGGAATCTCCGTCTGTTCCCTGGTTAATCAAAAATACACCTGCATTTGTTGCATTGTCCACAATCGTTCTAGATTCACAATTGGAAAAGGACATGAAACATCTAACTTTTTTTGGTCAAACCGGGGTAATCGAAACGTATCACAGTATGATGTTAAAATATCGCCCCAAACGAATTCATTATAAATTTGATTCCATGGAAGCTAGAACTAAATTGGCAGCATTATGCCATAATCATAATGTGATACGCAACCCCGCTGTGATAAAAAAAATAGATGAAAAAAGAGAAGTTGTTTCGGTGGAAAGAAAAAGTCTTGAGTTTCCGCGAGGAAGAAAGAAATGGATTGTCCGTAAACTCTTCCAAAAAATGGAGAATGAACATGCCTTCCATCTGCTTTCAAAAATGATTAGCATTGTTGAGGGGACGCTAATCACCTCTTGGAAACCCAAAAATCCAGATATGCCTAAAAATATAGCTCCAATAGAAAGGCCGGATACCAGAACTGCAGTAAGGGAGCATATGACACGTTTTCCTCAACTTTGAAAATTGAAACGGTCGTTGTGATAAGTTTACTCCTTTTTTTAAAAGATATTGTTTTAAACCAAAAATAAATAGTAATAAAGTTTATTTTGTTTTGTAAGGGACATAATGTTTAATATATTGTTAATATATATATTCTATTTTATTATATTTATTTAATAAAACGCTTTGAAGTCTACTGACAGCTTCATGTGTATTATTAGTAAACATACACAGTTTGTGTAATGTGTACATACAATTGAGTGGAAAATAAATACAAAAACAATCATCCTAATGAAATATGATTTATTAAAACAAATATAATACAATTAAAAACAATAACCAAAAATATATTATTATTCAATAACCAAAAAAATTAAAACATAAATCTTTAATGAAATGCCATCTCAGAGGCATCGTAATCATCTGAATATAAAAAACTGACATAGGAACCATTCGGATCTGGAAAAACCTCTCTAACAACTTTAACAGCACATGACAGAATTACTCTCCGATTACCCTTCCCTAAATATCCGTAAATCCATGCGATGAATAACCGGTAGGCTGTCTTCCGTAATCGCCTGAAAATAAAATAAAATGAAAAATGAAAAAAGGCCAAAGAAGCCATAGTGTATTTCTAATTTATTTATTACAAATGAACATAATTACCGATTGTTGTTGGCATCCACGACAGGTAAATCATCGAGATGCATGGCCATGGATGTGAGTCGAACATGTTCTTGCGTTGCAATTTGGGAAATGAACATATCCGCATAGGTGATACATTTGCCG